>NW_026929737.1:0-3910 GCF_032062105.1 Saccostrea cuccullata | reverse complement strand
ATTGATGACTTAGATGAAGATACTGCTCTCTTTGCTGTATATGATGGACATGGAGGTAAGCTAAATTTCTATAATCATGACTTCCTTTGATTTACAGTCACTTCGTACACAAACCGAGTCGTACACAAACCCACTTGTATACAAAAAGTGAACTCGTATACAAAAAAAAAGTCAACTCGTACACAAACCAGAAGTCAACTCGTACACAACTCATACATAGGTTTTCCTATGTGATTTAAGGTAATATTTGCCACAGTTTCCAAAAAATTGAGAAGTCAACTCGTACACATTTTTAACTAGTTTATGCCTATGATTTTCAATATACCATATGCGCGATGCGATGCGCAGATTGATTTGTTGACAAGATTTTCCGTGCCAAAGATATAAATTTCTGTTATGCAAGTAATGCATGTTGACGTTGAATATAATATTTTATAGCATCCTAATTTATGTTAAATAGATATACAGTGTAGATAGTAAATGCGATCAAAATGCAATCTAAATACATGGTAAGAATTTAATGGTATACTGTATAACACATTTTTCTTACACTTATCTAAACTTATTTAAATAAAGTTAGTTTTAGAAACTTACCGTCTTGCTGCAGGAAAGACAACTCTCTCGAACCATGGTGAAGTATAAGGAATGAAGAAACTTGGAGACGTTTTCTATACATATAGTATCTCATAATTAAAGGATACCGAATTATGAGCATCTGGTAATTAGCGTTTGTCGCAGATCCAAGAAACCACCGCGCGTGTGTTAACAAAACTTCTTTGATGTTCCTATCAGCATGATCAGGGAATTAAGTTAAATTATTTAAATATTTAGGGGGAAAACTTAGATAAATGTAACACTTCCTGTTATCAAACACTATTTGTATAAGATTAAATCATAACGATTGTATATAAAAGTTGTGTACGAGTTGACTTCTGGTTTTTGTGTAAGAGTTGACTTTTTGTATACGAGTTGGTTTGTGTACGACTCGGTCTGTGTACGTAGTGACTGGACACCCTTCCTTTTGGTGTTGGTAATTTATGTTATCCACCATTGACATCTCGGTCCAATGACACCTCGGCCCAAACAGGTCGGCTCAAGATTGAAGACAGGTCTGCCCATATATAAGACACCTTGGCCCAAAACAAAATTTCATTGAGAAATATATCACGTTTCCGATTTCAGACTTTCAGAGGTGTCGTTGGGCCGAGATGTCTGACTACCGTCCACCTAAACACTATACTAGAGAAGTTACTAGGTATTTATGGAATTGATATCTTTTTATATTCATTTAAACAGGGTCTGAGGTTGCCCAGTATGCTTCACTGCATTTTCCGGATTACATCAAGCAACATCCCCTTTTCAAAGAAGGCAAACTGAAGGAGGCGCTAGAAAATGCATTTCTTGAAATTGACCAGAAATTGCTGGAGAAGGAGGCATGTGATGAAATGAGAGTTTTGGCCGGAATAGATGAAGAGAGGGATGAAAAGGTGAAACTTCCAATACTTTAAAACAGTGTAGGTTAAAATCTATCACTGTTGTGTTGTTATCCCTCTAAAAGTTTAATGCTTTATTGAAAGCTTCAGTTATACATATAGTAACAATAGTTAATGTAAGCTCACCAATCTTTTAAAAAAATTAGCCATCCTTTCTTTAAGAATTGAAGTAGCTCACTCTTTGACATTCAAAGGCATACTTTTAATACAACAGAGTTGATGAGAGTTGTTAGTGTAACTGGAAATCAGAAAATTGGAATGGACCAGACTGAATTTTGAAAACAGTCCATTTAATCTGCAGTCAGGTGCTCAACCAACTGATCTATCTGGTCACCTGCAATCCAACCTGTGTTAAGCCACATTCCTCCCACATTAAAAGTCTTTGCTATATTGTGGCACTAAATGTAACTGGAAAAGAAAAAAAAATATATGGCTGGACTGGGAATCAAACCTGGTCTACTTCTGACAATGAAAATTTGTCCCTCTCTGATAACATTTGGTACTTTGCCATGCTGTGGAAGAGACAGATGTAAGTCTAAGACCTACCAGAAAAGGAGCTGGATTGGTGATTTCAAGAGCAATGAACTTCAAGGAGGGAGATATCTTGTGATCAGACTGGTTTGATTGCCATTTAATACAGAGCTCAGTTGGTAGAGCACTGACTATAGATTTAGGGACCTCATCCATTTCTGAATTTTCAGTCGGGTACATGGGATTTTTCTACTTCCTGGTTACAGTAACAATGAACATGTATTCCACCATCTTGTAAGTGATATGATTTGTCATGCAAGATACGAAAGTAATGAAGCTAAGACCTTACTTTCACCTATTCTTTGAGAAACTTTTGAAGCAAATTTGGTTACCAAAAAATAAAAGAAATAATGATAACTAAAACAGCAAGAAATGACCCACAATTCAAACTTTTAATTTGGCACATCAGTCTAATATTCAATTTGGCACTAGATTTTACATATTGATATTTTGCAGTCTATCTAAATTAAAAAATAAAGGGTGCAAAAGACAACTTTTAGACTGATTACTGTAAGTGCAAGATGTAGAAGTCCAAATAAGTTGCAGATTAAAACAAAAAACTATGCTATGAGGTACAAATTCATTAAAAGACATTACTTAGTTTTTACAAATTATTCAATTTGTACATTTTCATTATTTTCTTCTAAAAAGCCAAAAGGAAAATGAAAATAGAAGCAGACATTTTGAGAACAGAGGCTGACATGCCCTTAGAAGATTTACTCGCCAAGTATGAAGGATGCCCACAGCCCAGATTATTAAAGAGAAATCATGGAAGTGGTAAAGTAAATTCTCCCATGTTAAAAGGGAAGAAGGAGTCTAAGTTTACAGCAATGTGTGCAGTGGAAATAGAAGAGGCAGCAGGCAGTTCTGCTGAGTCAGAAACCTCCTGGACAAGGGATAAGCTGGCTAATGGACATGCCGAGAATGAAAACAATTTAAACAGGGAGAAAGAGCAAAATGAAAGTAATCAAATATTGAATGATCAAAATGAATGTGAAAGTGAGGACCTCAAATCTGATGTTAAATGCCCAATGGATAGTGCTGTAGGTTCCTCTTCATCTAGTTCTCAGCCGTGTGTATCTTCTAGTTCAGATGGACCCTCCAAGTCTGAAGAATCAGCTGGGTCCACATTGGACAGTGGTGACGTTAAACAAGAATCTTCAGTGGTAGACAATGTATCATCATCCTCATCACATTCTTCTGAAAGCTTAAATCCAGACAGTAATTCAAACAGCAAGTCGGAGAGTGCCAATATATCTGACTGTTCTGATAAGATAGTGAACACTTCTGACGCAGCAGAAAAATCTGAAGAAATGGAGGAGTCCATAAAATCCAAAGAAACAGAGGAATCCATAAAATCCAATTCCAGTCCAGGGAAAGGGAAGGGAAAAGGAAAGGGAAAAGGGAAATCCTCCAGCAAATCAGCCGAGAAAATAAGTTCTCCTACATCCATGGATACCTCAACAACAGACGTAAGCAAAACTTGTATGTCCTATAGAACATTTGCAAATTCTTAGGGGACAGTGAGATCTTCAATCCCACTGTTTGTCTTGAAAGAGTGGCCTGGTCATCTGAAAGATAACAAGATGACAAGCTTCTCAGATATGCAAAAAATAATCATTTTAGTTTAGCAACAATTTCTGAAATATCCTAGATCTAAAATATAAAACATTTAGAAGTTTTTTAGCTCTACTGGTCAGAGACCAGAAGAGCTTATGCGATAGTAAGGTGTCCGTCGTCCGTAGGTCTGTCTGTCTGTCTGTCTGTCCGTCTGTCTGTAAACAATTTTTCAAAACGCTACTCCTCGTACAGTTTTGGTCTGATTTTAATATAACTTGGCACACAAGTAGACTACACTAAGATACATAAAACAGTGCATCGGTTTT